>NW_027069807.1:461304-472676 GCF_002906115.3 Quercus suber
TTATATCTCTAAAATATATAATAATATTATTTTGGGTGTGATTGTGTGTACGTGAGTCTGTGTGTTTCTTTTTTTTTTAAAGAAACTTAGATATATTGATTAATAATTTTTTTTTTGAAGTGGTCCATATTCATTATTTAGCAAAAAAAGAAAGAAAAGAAGTGGTTCATATTCATCTAACTTTTTCTATAATGTGTTATGTTTTCCTTCTTTATTTTGTTACAACTAAACTTTTTTAAGTTTCAAATTAATTTCTTAAATTTGTCATTCTCTTAAGCATATTATCATGATAATCAAACTTTATCACAAATTTAAAATTGATGATATCACTCAAATAATTGATAGACACATTCGAATACATCACCATGTGGATTGTATTTAAATATAAACTCAAATTCTCACTTACAAATATCTAAAAATTAACTCAAACCAACATTGAGAGAGAGAGAGAGAGATGTGTGTGATGAGTTATTCAAAAAATACAACACCTGTATCAAGATATAAAGCAGCGAAAAATAAATGAACACAAGATATGATGACCCAGGAAACCACACGGTAAAAACCTGGGGAGGATTTGACCTAGCTATCCTCAAGGTAAACCTGAATCCACTATGCGAAAGAATTGAAGTTCATACAGAAGGACTACAAGCTCCCCGCTTGACTTCCTAATGCTGCTACCCACCAGTAGAACTTACTGACACGACCACATGCAAGCTCCGAATCCACGGACTCCTTCTTTCTTGAATTCTTCAATCAGCTATAAGCACCCCCGCTTGATATTCTTTAAGCTTCAATGGTAGCAACCAAGTTGATCATCAAGATGTAGATAATATCTCCAACTTGAAAACCCTAAACTTTGTGTAAAGGAAAACTCCTCAAAGATCTCACAAGAGATTTACACAAAACAGCAATGTATGAGCAACAATACAATTGGAGCAACCTCCAAAAACGTGGCTAGGGTTTTGTTTATATACCTAGGGTAAAAACATAAAACCCTAAACGTTTAATGAAGTAAGGCTGAGTTGGAAATTCTGCAGAAAAAACAATCTGTGCGATTTTCGATCGATCGAGTCTATTCTTCGATCGATCGAGCCAGGCCGAAAGTCCCAAGTATTTCTGCAGTCACTCGATTCCAACTTTACAATAATAAACCAACTTTGAGCAAGCCTAAACAAGACTAAATACATTGTTTTGATCATGATTTACCAACATTACAAATTAGAGTTCTAAATACATAAAATCCTAAGACCTTAGAACCTAACAAATAGTCGTCTTTCATCCCTTTATTTGATTTGGGAAGGTAGGAGAACAATCTAACAATGTCGGATCGGGATTTAAGGTAGTATCCCGACCCTTTTTGGCTATGACATTCATACATATATGCCAAGTCATGCCAGGTCAGCCCTAGTCCTAACTGTTTGTTCAAGGCATCGATGACTCCTAGTATCCTAAAGGTGTTGGGCGCGCACTGCTCAGGAGAGAGCATGTGGTTGCGAAGGTAGTTTAAGGTAATGGAACCCATTGGGAGAGTTATTCCGCCTTCAATGAAGGCTATCGTTGGGATTACGACCTCTCCCTCTCTTCGGGCCGTTAGTATCCGCTCCGGAGGGCAATATCTCAGATTCACCCCCCACGGTATACCATAATTTTGCTTAAATTCCTCTATCAACGCCGGACTGTCAACGAGATGTTGGAATTTGCCCATTCTTAGAGAATGACCGAAGCAGTGGACAGGAAAGGGATTTTGAGGGTAGAAATTTTAGCCGAGAAGAAAATAAAGAATCAGGAGGTGCCGAAACTTACACAAACAAGATTGGAGTAAAATCCCTGGACTCGAAATGGACTCTTTGTGGATCCTGGAAGTAAAGAATACAGAAATCCGAAGAAGCTTGAAAGGTTTTGAATGAAAGAACTCTCTGGGTACTTTGAGGATGCGTAAAGTAAAGAAGAATAACCTTCTCCAGGGGTTTATATACGGGGACAGGCGAAAGGGTGTCATTCATTCCGTCCAAATCCCGAAGAAGAACCCTGTCCGTTGGATCAACAACCCACCGTTAGATGCAAAGGACAAAACGCCACCTGGTGTAATTAATATAGCACTTTGGGAATACGGAACTGACAGCGGCAATAATGAAGCGCTTGTCTCTATGCTCGCACGCGTGTAAACGGGGGTATTTATGACTTCCCTCTTTTAAAATTTCTTTATTTTTATTTCTTTTTCCTTACGTAGCAGATCAAAATCTTATTCTTTCTTCTCGGATGCGAGGGAAAAATTAAAATTTTGAGGGGCTATTGTGGGGGGAAAAGGGCCCAATCCAACATAGTGGGCTAAAAGCCCATATGAGAGCTATTGTGTGACCGAGAAAAAAAGATGGTAAGGGCAAAACCCATCTGGAAGTGGGACCCTCAGAAGGAAGAATGATTACAATCCGAAGAGGTCATCTTCTGTCCGAAGAGGTTATATTCCTCTGACGCGAATAGTATAGATCAATTGAACGTATAAGAGGTCAAAATGATCTTCCGAGAACTCCTCCTGATCAAGATAAGCTCTGAGTACACTGGGAGATGATAATGATGAAGAAATATCTAAAGGGAAAACTGCTACCACCGTATTTAATGTTCTGCAGCAACTTTTTTGACCGCATTTATGTGGAGAAGACCCCTGAACAGTGTATCATCACCTACCGCCACTCACACAGAGCTAAAGAAGATGCTTGACGTGACACATACTCAAGTAGACTCACGGATGAGGTATAAGTGGACGATGGAGATGAAGAGAAGGGAGGTTATATAAAGGAAAGAAGCTCCTAACGTAAAGTGGGGAGGAAAAAGAGAAAAAGAGAGAACTTGACTATAACCCTAAGATCTGTGTTCATCAGATAATCAATAATATAACTCTTCGGATATTCATTCTTTACGTGTAGACTCATGTTAACTTGTGCTTGAAAGTTGTTATTCATTGTTGTTAATCCCCTACTTAAACTAGCTCTTTCACCCATACTCTACAAATTTATTGTTTTAGGCTTGGGCCACAAATCTCAATCCTACAATATATATATATATATATTATAAATTTTCTATTTTGTCACACATTCTCTCTTGAAAAAGTAATTACTCTCTCTCTCTCTCTCTCTCTCTCTCTCTCTCTCTCTCGCAACTCTACTTTTGGTTGATGAATCATTGCATTTTCCATAACTATATTTTGGATTAATATGTTTTGGTGTTGCGTTTTTGAGTTCCCCATCACAAGCACTCTTTCTCCCTCTCATAGCTTTGGTTTGATTTTTGTTTAAGTTAACACTTTGTTATCTTAAAAGTGAAAATTTAAATTTTTATCAAAAAACAATCTTAGCCATGCGTTTGAATGTGTCTATGAATTATTTTAGTAATATCAAGTGTAACTTTTTTTTTTTTTTTTTTTTGCCATAAACCCACCCATGGTTTGGCTGATTTTAACTAAGCGTACTCGTGGTTAAAAAGTGTCACTTAACTCATCTAAGGTTTCCTCCATTAGACATCCGTAACCCACCTCACCATTTTCATTGTTAAAAAAAAATAATAATAACAATAACAAAAACAAAGAAATCAAGATCTAAAGTTAGGGTTTTGTAAAAATTATTATTCTCATTCCAACCTCAAAGCTCTTCCTTACAATAATTACAAGAATCAAGAATGAAACAAATCCTAGCCTTAATTTAATTCTTTCACGTGAGAGTGAGTGAGTGGAAATTTTTTTTCTATCTGTCCTTTCCTCACAACCTACTATTTGTTAGAAATCTCCTTCTATCTTTCCCTCTCTCCCTTTCTATTTTCTCTCAACTAAACCAAATTTTCCTGTCTTCTCTCTTCACTCCCTCATCTCAAGTTGCCACGACCAACCACTAACTTGGTTGCTTCGCCGTTTATTGCTACCGATGGTCTTTGTTGGTTGTGCCGTTTGAACTTAACTCATCTTTCTATCTTTTTCATTACAAGAAACCCACAATCGAAGATCTTTCTCCACCAATCTGCCACGGATGAGTTCAAGTTTGCTAGGTCTACTATTCATTGTTGTCGTTCTCAAAGTGGTTCTTTGGTTGTGTGTTCTTTGATTTTGTCTTGAAGTATATCATGATGATGATTTGGATATTGGAAGTCTTGGGTTCTCCGTTGGTTGGTTTTTGGAAATGGTGGTGGTGGTTGTTTTTTTTTGTATTTGGATTTTTTTTTTTTTTTTTTTTTATGGTGTATTTGATGAGATGTGGTTGTTTATTTGGGCTTGTGGGTTGTATGGCTTGATTGGTGGCGTGGATGGGGGATAGTGGCAGAGATTGGATTTGCGGGTCGTAATGCTTTGCAAAGGTACTCTTGCTAGTATTAAGAAAGCCTCTTGGTAGACAAATAATAGATACAAAAATGTAAGGTGGGGTTGTTTTAGTTTTGGGTTATGTTATTTTAGAGTCTGTTTGGAATCCACTTATTTTGCTGAAACTGAAAACTTTTTGTTAAAAGTATTGTAGATAAAAGTAAAAGTTAGTTGAAATAGTACAGTGGGACCCATGAATAGTATCAAAAAGTGTAGTGGGGCCCATGAATAGTAGCAAAAATAAATTAAATATTAAAATAAGTTGACAAAAATAATTTTTTCCAAACGCAGACTTAGATTGAAAGCCTTAAAACATCTCTTTGGTGTTTTCTATTCCTAATTTTTTTTTCTCCCAAAACAATCACAACTGAGGACACCCAAATCCACACCAATGTCGTGACTACCCAATACCCACCCAAAGCACTTGTTTGCTGGCCTTTGTTCATACGTTTGTAGAAGTTTTTTCAGTCTCACAACATCATCTGTCGAAGTATCTTTATCTTTGCCCTTTAGTCATATAGTTGAATTTAAAAATGGAAACCTAGAAGCACAAAATGTCAAAACTAACTTGTTCTAGGGGATTATTCATAATAATGGATGGGTTATTGCGTTTGTGAAATTTTGATCTTGAGATTTTTAGTATAAATGGTTTTTTTTTTTGGAGTTCTAGATTCAAAAGAGGAGATGGAGGAGAGAGACATAAGATATTATTGAAAAGACATTTTTACCCTTGTTTTTCTAACGAAAAGTGGTGAGGTGGGTTACGAATGTCTAATGGAAGGCATCTCAGGTGGGTTAAGTGACACTTTTTAAACCATAGGTAGGCTTAGTTAAAACCGGCCAAACCATAGATGGGTTAACTACAATTATCCAAATTTTAAAAGTTTAGTTGTACAAAAATAAATGGCACATTCTATAACATAATTTTGAAGGAAATAGACCACCTTAGAAAGGAATAACAGAAAGATTGAAAATATTTTTAGAAGTTGTTTAATTTTTAGGGTAAAAAAATTATCTTCAAGAAATTTTAGATAACAAATTATACATTGCACCTAGTGTAACTCTTACAAAGTTTCTCCTTTTTCTATACCGTAGATTTCTAAAAAATTCAATGGTTAAAAAAATATCATTAAATGTTACTATTACTTTCCACTTTTTGCCTAATTTTTTTTTTTGGAGAATCTTTTGCCTAATTAATATTAGCATTTTTTCTCTATTTCCTTATGTAATTGGTTTCCACTTTCCACTTGATTAAAGGGTACACAGTATTTATTGTTGTTATGCTCTAGTTGAGTCACATCATTACCATATCACAATTTTTTTTCTTTTGGGTTCTACTTCACACATTCTCTATAATCATTCATCTTTTCTTTCTCTGAACTCATCATCTTTCCATCATTAATTTTCCAACTTATTTTTACACAATCTCCTACTTTTCCCTTCCTTTTTACCTTTTCGTATCCTCACTACTATCTATCTTAATCAAGGAAGTCAATACCATACTGGTATCGACCCTACTGGGGAAATATACCATACCAACTATTAACCAGTACCGGTACTCCTCCAAAACGTATCATAAAAAATACTGGGTTGTACCAGCCTATTTCGACTATACCAACCTATATCGGCCCATGTTGCCTAGTATTTGGCATTTTACTTGGTACAATTAAAAAATAAAAATTTGAAAAAATTATCAAAAAAAATTTTATTTAATCTAATATATTAGTTAATGTACTTAAGCTAATATGTAGGCATATTTTAAGCTAATATATAGGCTTATAAAATATGTGGATTTTTTATGTTGACAAGCATAAAAATTAATAAATTCATACTTACATAAATAATACAAATATATATATATATATATTTATTTATTCAAATATATAAATAGCGATAATCCCGAAACGGTTCATCGATATCAACTGGTACTGAAATATTTCCTTTCCCTAGCCATCTTAATATCACTCTTCCTCTATCCCTTTATCTTCCTTTTATTTTAGGCTCTTCTCATTCCTATCCACTTACTATAAATTTGCAATTCACTCTATCATTCTATACATAGTTTTCTTACACAGAAAAAGTTATATCTCTCTCTCTCATTTTTTTTTTCTTTTCATTTTGGTGGATTTTATTATTTTTCTTGCTTCTTGACTTTAGGTTGATGAATTTTTGAGTTCTTTATAACTCTACTTTAGATTGATGTGATTTAGTTTTGTATTTTTAAATTGTTATCTCTTTTCTTTTCTTTGATTTCATAGATTTTATCTTATTGAATTATAAAGATAGTATATTGTTAGGTTCATATTTTTATATAATTGTCATATCATATGACAAAGCGCACTTTATTTGTATTGGGGTAAATCTAAGTAGGTTCAAGATGATCATTACAAGTGGTTATATTGAAGACATTAAGATCACTCAAGAACTGCTCAAGAAAAGCTAAATCTTCGGGTCCCGATACCTCCTCGATACCTGTCGATCAGTCAAGATTTACTAAAGCTCGATACCTGTCTCAATATCTTTCGAACTATCAAGCTTATAGGATTTCTGATATAGTCTACAATGTTTATTCTAAGAGGCAATTTGTTTATGGGGTTGTATAATCCTAATAGGGTTAGGAAAGACCAAGGTTTGTGTAAACCTAATTGGTATAGGAAAGTTCATTAAAAATGCCCATTAAGCTCCTATTTAAATAAGGAGGTGGAAAAAGAAAACCCTAACCCTAAAAAGCTTCATAAGATTTTCTTTTTGAAACCCTAGCCTCCTCCAACTGAAGAAAGAGATATTGCTGCGTTCCTTTTATGCCTTTGGGTTTTGTAACCAAGCAAAGTCTATGGCACCAACATTGAAGATCTTATTGGTGTTTCTCTATGAAGTTGCTGCAAATTAGCTACAACAATCAAAGGGTTCCCATGGAGTTAGTTACATACTGGAATTCGTACAAAGAAGTTAGTTACGTATTGGAATCCATGTATGCAAAGAAGTCTACTACAAGATCAAGTTCAATTAGGTATTGAAGCAAAGGTTTAAATGTAGGTTGGTATTTTGAAATAGACTAAGGTAGTGGAAAAATTCCTCATTTTTATAACTGCTTGATTATTGATTGACGAATTCTTGCAAGTGGTGACCTGAATTTCACCTGGTGGGATTTTTGCCTTGCAAGAGGTTTTCCCCATTCGTTAACAAATCACTATGTTAATTTAATTTCCGCTTTTAGTTTATTTGGATTTATTGGTGTTTTCACAATTTGCATATAATTTGACCTAATTAATCAACTTGGGTAATTGAATTAATTAACCAAGGTCAATCTATTTTAACCCAACATATATAAGAAATATAATGTTATTCTATTACATAGCATGTCTTGGATAATTTGGTGTTCATTACTATTTATTTTATTTACTCTTTTTGTTCTCGTCTTATTTTCTATAAATTTTTTATTCTCTCTCACATTCTCTGTTGATGAAAAAGTGATTATTCTCTTTCTCTTGATTTTATATTCTTCCTTGAAACTCTATTGTAGGTTGATGAATTGTTGTGCTTGTTAAAACTCTATTTAAATGCTTATTGGTGTTGTATTTTTGAGTTCTCCATCACAAGTAGTCTCTCTCCCTCTGGTTGCTTTGGTTTGATTTTTGTTTCAATTAAGACTTAGTTATTTTGGAAGTCATAATTGAATTTATATCTAAACACAATATTGATTATGAGTGTGCCTATATTTGTGTAATATTAAGTGTGATATAGTTATGATTTTTTAATATCCTGATAATCTCCATTAAGAGGATGAGGAATTTGTATAATTTATTTGAAACTTAAAAAGTATAACATAATTTTGAAGAATATGTACAACCTCATAAAGGAATAATACCCATCAAGCACTCCCAAAATAATAGAATGATATATAGATAGAGATAGAAAGATGAAATAGTTTTAAAAAATGTTTAATATATAATATTAAGTATAATTTTGTGATGTGTTTTGATTATCATGATAATCTTCTTTAGGAGAATGAAAATTTTGAATAATATATTTGAAACTTAAAAACTTTAGTTGTAAAGAAAAAAAATTAGGAAACATATCAAATCGGTCCCATTCGGTCCACTTTGGTCTATCCAGTCTACTTTGGTCCATTTCAATCTAATTTAGTCCATTTCAGTCTATTCAGTCCAACTACAAAAACTCCTCTACAAGTCAAAAACTCCACTCCCCCTTTTTGTGACGGAATGCCAAAGGGCAATCACAAGTCGCCATAAAAAGGAGGTGGAGAGGATGAATGAAGACGTGCCAAGTCGGCTCGCAGAGCACGAATCTCATCTAGTAAGTCCACCAAAATGTGACCATGAGCCGCCTGAACAGTCATGACAGTCTCCAGAGTACGACCAACATCAAAGTCGGTCGAAGGAGGTGGAGGAACATCAGCAGCAGTAGCATCATCACCAACTAGATCAGGGACATCCTCACCAGCAAGACCTGTAGAAGAAGGAGGAGGAGGTGCGCTACTACACGGCTCAGACCTAGGGTGTTTAGAACCAGCTCGAAGATAAGCGGCCCTCTGTCTAAGAAAAGATGCACCTATGGGAGCTATCACATGAACGGGCTCAGAGGAATGGAAGCCACTAAGATCAAGATAAAGCAAAATCCTATGAATAAAAATAGGATGCACAAGAGCATGAGTAGTAGATGAACTCCTATAAACATCGTTTAAAGAACGAAGAAAGAGATGAGGAAAACTAATAGAAGCATCTGTAACTAGGGCGTACAAAAATACACACCTCTCAAGAGGAATGGTGTGAACATGAGAGATGGGCTAGATAGAATGACAGGCTATCCTAAAGAACAAATAGTGTAACCCGGAGAGCTCAGCAAAAGTGATCCTAGGATCAGAACCCCACTGGACAGAAGTCCTAGTGATGTAAGACAAGACGTCACTCAACTCGGGAGACTCATCATAAGGATAGACAGGATTCTGGACTAAGGGTACCCCTAGAGCATCAGCCACTACCCGGGGAGTAATGGTGTACTCTACGCCTCGTATCCAACTCTTTACCAAAGTGTTGGAATCATAGATGCGGATAGAAATGTTCGAAAAGAACTCTCTAATCAAGGTAGAAGGTGGAGGAAGATCAGAAATATCCACCAAGGGTAACCAGCCCCGACGCTCAAAGTTTGCCCTAATGGCAGGATCAAGTTCATCTAAAAGAACAGAACGCTCAGCTCAAATCTTTCTCTTAAGGTTTAGCTTCTCAAACAGCTCTTGGTTTTTCTCACTTGGAAACCTCTCACGGTCAAAAGAAGGAAGGGATGGAGAAGATGAGGGAATAGTCCTACGGGCTCTAGTCTTCCTAGGCATGATGCTAAGGAAAGGACAGAGACACAAAGAGAAAACCAAAAAAAAAAAAAAAAACAAAACCAAGGGCAGATTACAAGTTAGCATAATAAAAACAAATAAAAATATATATGATGCATGAACAATAACAATGTTGTGATGCATGAACTAATGCAGTAACCACAGTTCGAATTAGGTTCAATTTCACAAAATTGGCTTGAACATAGAGTTTCTAACAAAAACCTTAAAAAATTTGAAAAACCACTTGATAATTTTGAAACAAATTGATGAATTGATCATCACACAGTGTTGAAAACATATTAGAATAAACAATTTCATCAAAACAACAAGCCAATTTCATCAATTAAACCCAATTGAACAAAAATCCCCAATTCGGATCAATTACAAACCCTAGAATTTTCAATTTCTCACAAAACCCAAAATTGATCAAATTAAACCATTAAGATCATGTTTATAGCATGTCCCCACAAAAACTCATTGATCAATTACACATAATAAGGCTTAAATCATCAAAAACCCCAAAAAGTAAAGGGTCCGAATTTTTGAGCATAAATGCATGAAAAATGCATGAAATATGTAAATAAACTCAAAAAGGAAGGACAAAACAGACTTACCGGCTTGAGGAAAGAGAAATTTTGCAAAAGATTCGGAGGAAAACGACAAAAAATTGACTGTGGTGCCTTACCTCGTCGGAGAGAGAAAGAAAGTTTGAAAAAAACTTTTGAAAAGTGTTTGAAAAGGTCAAGAACAGTGTTTTTAAAAACTTGATTCGCGACTTTCGATTGATCGAAAAATACATTCGATCGATCGAATGAGACAGTCATTTTTAAACAAATTAAAGCACTTTTTCGATTGATCAAGAATCAGAATGGATCGATCGAATTGGGCAGAGGCTCACAAAAATTTTGAAAAAAACACAATTTTGAAAAACACAAACCTTATTTGAAAAACAATTCCTCAAAGTATTAAATTATGAAAACAAAATGCATGAGTATGAGATGAAATGATTTTTCAAAAACCCAAATTTAATCCCAGTTTCTCCAAAGAAAATAACAGCCATTCTCTTTTTAAATTCTCAAGCAAAAAAAATGTTTTGCATAATTCTCAAAGTATTTTCAAACTTGGTTGGTCAGACCAAAAACACACAATAACATGTACAAAGTTTAACAAAGAGTAACTTGTGTAGTGTGTGCAACTAGCAAAAACTTTGAGAAACATGTGAGGTGATATGTGAATAGCAATCAATCACAAAGTCTACACAATCCATCACATAGAATTTAAAAGAGACTATCACCTAAAGAGTTACATCCTATAACTCCCACATCTCCTAGAACAAAAGCTTGCAATCATGTAAGTTTCTTGTATTTTTGCCTCATTTTTTTTTTTTTTTTTTTTTTGGAGATGGCATCAAGCCTAATAGTACACACCAATTTTATTATTAAGCAATTAAGCCGAGGCAACACCTTATGTTCTTTTTGTGCATGTGCTACACTTTCTCGAGCACAGAATCTTATGATATGCACTAAGGTGTTCATGATTGGCTAGTGAACAGTGGTGAGATGGTTATTTATGCCTTTCTCAAAAGGATCAAGTCCGACAGTCAAATAACATGTGACTTCAAGATTAAGACAAAGTGATAAACACCATAAACATCTTTCCCACACAACATGCACTACAAAG